>NC_057814.1:117011232-117019965 GCF_018294505.1 Triticum aestivum
CACCGCCGCGACCAGAGGTCGCCGGCGACGACCTAGCCGGCCTGACGTGCCGACCCGGCCTGCCAGGTGATTAGCTTAAGGCTAATCACCATTTAACTAAACCCTGACACTGACAGTGGGCCCTGCGCCCTAATCCTTTAATTAGATTAGTAATAACCCCCCTATTTAACACTGTGTCACTGACGTGTGGACCCCACATGTCAGGTTTGACCTGGTCAGTGCCGTTGACCTGCTGACGCAATGCTGATGCAGTTATTCTTTTCTGGTTTTAAAACAAATCAGGAAATTCTAGAAATTGTTATAAACTTCAAAAATTCATAGAAATTCAGCCGTAGCTCAGATTGAAATAATTTATATATGAACAATTATCAGAAAAATTCAATCTATCCATATGTACCAGTTTCATGCATGAAAAACCAACTTATACCTACTGTATAGGTGAAAACACATGAATGGCATTTATAAAGGCTTGTTTTGGAGTTGCATTTGAATCTTTGGTTCAAATGGACTTCATGCAAATGAATGCTAGCTGCATTAGCTCAACCAACATCACATCTACATGCCATGTTCATGCATCATATTGTTGCATATGATTGTGTATTGATTGTCGACACCGTTTCTTCTCGATAGGTCCTGCTCCGGAGAGTGTTCGAGAGTACCTGTCTGTGGAGCAGTGCCCCCCTATTGACCTACTAGGCAAGCAAATCCCCTTGTTCATTCCGATGCAATCCCACTCTCTCGCTCCTGCTCTCTGTTACTGCATTAAGACAACAACGATTCAACTGCTATTTTATGCTACGGTAGTTGAACCCATTCCTCTGCATGACCTGTCATTGCCACAGTAAATAGTTGAAACCCACTAGCATGTGTAGGAGTTGATTGAGCCATGTTGTGTTCCTACCATGCCATGCCTACTATTTCTTAGAGTTGTGTCAGGTCCAATTCATTGGGAATGGATTGGAGTGCAGTGTTATGTTCCGATGCTGAGAGTTAAGTGTGTGAACACGACTTGGTAAAGGTAGTGGTGAGAGGCCATGTAGGAGTACATGGTGCGTTGTCTCACTGGAACCGTCTTTAAGCACAGAGTTCTGTGTATGTTGTCGAATGACTAGCTACTACCACACATTGGGTTCCGGTAACTCGACCCCTCTCGACTTATTAACCAACCTGATCTCTGTCCAGGAGTCGCAACTAGTTTCTGGTGTTTGTAGGTAGTGCTATTTTCCTACCGAGTGGCACCCGGATGGGTGGGCTTGGGACAGACTAGGCACAGGTGGCACGGTGTACCAAGTGGCACCCGGATGGTGGGCTTGGGTACCCTGCTCACATCGTTTGGGGCCGTGAGCAACACCCCAGTTGGATCTCCTTGCGGATGGAACCCGAATAGGCGACAAACCTGGACTAGAGTCTTGTGTGGTTAGTTAGGTCGTGGCCGACACCCTTGCTAGGCTTCCGCTTTAACGTTGCCGAGATACATTACGTGTACATGGTTGTAAGTGGCGAGAGCGTGTGTGAAGAAGTACACCCCTGGAGGGTTAACATGATCTTTTCGAATAGCCGGGTCCGCGGTTATGGACTTCTTGGATGCTTACGTGGTACATAGACAACTTGAAGTGGATACTCTAAAATGCTCCAGACAAGTGTGAGTGCTATGGATGGCCTTCTCGTAGAGAGACGGGAATGAATCCATAGTGGTGTATTGAGATGGTGATTAGTGGACTCGTGTGCGCTTTCTTACCTCGAAGAAGTTACTCGTAGTCGTAGAATAGGTTAGCCACTGAGTCAAAGATGGCTTGCTGCAACTGAACCCCACATTGCCTCCTTGATACTAATGCATGTATGATAGGATCTGATGTAAGTCTTGCTGAGTACCTTTGTACTCATGTTGCTTAATTTATGTTTTTGCAGATGAGACTTCTGTCTCAGTAGTAGTTCTGCATGGACTTCGACGACTAGCTTGTTACCTCAGCTACGATCTTGTACCCTTGGGAGGGTCTTGTAGATAGTCAGGCTTCTCAGCCTTTTTCTTTTGTAGTTGTCTGTACTCAGACATGTAATGCTTCCGTTGCTTGTATGCTCTGAATGATGGGTCATGAGACCCCTGTTTGTATTAAATGCTATCTGGCTCTTCTGGGCCTTTATCTATATGATTTTGAGTTATGTTGTGATGCCATGTTGTACAGCACATACTTGCATGTTATGCGTACATGTGACGTGTATTGCTATGTGTGGGATACGACAACCTAGTTGTCTATCCTTGGTAGCCTTTCTTATGGGGAAATGTAGTCTAGTGCTTCCACTGAGCCATGGTAGTCTGCTACAGCCCGGATTACCGGAGTCCTGTTAGCCCAGTTGCTACAGCCCGGATTCACTCGCTGATAACCGACACGTTCATTCCTGGGTCATGTATGCATGTCCCTGTAAGTTAGTGCCACTTTGGGTTTACGACTAGTCATGTCGGCCCGGGTTCTCTATCATATGGATACTAGCGACACTATCATATACGTGAGCCAAAAGGCGCAAATGGTCCCGGGCCAGGTAAGGTGGCACCCGTGGGAATACTGTGCGTGAGGCCGCAAAGTGATATGAAGTGTTACATGCTAGATCGGTGTGACTTAGGATCGGGGTCCCGACAGCTTTGGTATCAGAGCCTGACTGCCTGTAGGATTACCAAGCCAAATTGGTCAAAGTTGAGTCTAGAAATTCTTTAGTTATATAGGGGAATTGATTGTGGGAAGGAACGTAAGGCTCTTTTTACTCCTTATACCTCATGCCCTTCTGATCTAAGTCATCCTATGTTTCCTACGGGGTTAAGGAACTAGGCTTTCTCTTCCGTCTATCAGGATCACGAGTTTCTACTCCGTAGTCTCTTAGGATTGGTTGATCAGAGTCATATTCCAGTTTTCAAGTACTTCCAGTGTAGTCTATTTAGTACTATCACAGAACCTTGAGTGATGATGTTGAGTATGGTTCTACCCCATCATTTGCATGATGTCTCATTTTGAGCATTTTACTGCCGTTATGCTGCCGGAATTGTCCTAGGAGTTCGAGAGATACTAATTTCTTGTGGTACTTTCTACATCCTATAGTTGATGCTGAATCCATCCTTGTTTTCCTTGGTTTCGTTCTTCAGGATGTCGTCAGTTACCCGAAGTTATGTTGCTCATAGCCTGAACCACGGAGATGGTAGGGATGAGGATCCTCCCGACCAGCCTTCGTTGGCAGAGTTCATGTTAGAGATGGAGAGGAACAAGCGAGAGTCTAACCGCTTGTTAGCACGGATTGAGCAGAACACCGCCCATCAGCGTAATGAGTTGGTCTCCATCACCGACTTCATTGGCCTGAACCCACCCACCTTCCATCATTCCATTGAGCCACTTGATGTAGATGACTGGCTCTGTAGTATCACACACAAGTTGCGTTCCGCGAGCGTAGCTGAAGGTGACAAGGTCACCTATGCTGCATATCACCTGGAAGGTCCTGCTAGTCTTTGGTGGCAGAACTATTAGGCTATGCTTCCAGCTGGCCAGATACCTACCTCGAGAGATTTCACTGAGGCTTTTCGCGAACATCACATTCCTCTGGATCTCATTGACTGCAAGAGAGAAGAGTTTTGTAGTTTCACCCAGGATAAGATGGCTGTTGATGCTTACAGTAGAGAGTTTGATAACCTCGCCAGTTATGCTACAGAAGAAGTGTCCACGGATGCCAAGAAGCAGGCTAGGTTCCGGAAAGGTCTCAACCCCAAGTTGTGTCGTGATCTCCACTTGCACCATTGCAATACATTCCAGGCTCTTGTGAACAAGGCCATTAATGCGGAGATAGCTCAGCTCACTTACGAGGAGTCTCGTAAGCACACCGGTGATTTGGTTTCTTCCTCCGGTTCTAGTTCTCAGAAGCGCTGGATTTGGGTTCCGAACTCCACTCTTCCACCCGGATATTCACCGAGGCCATCTTATGTGGCACCTCACCCAGTTCAGCAGTATGCTCCACCCAAGCCTGTTGGTAGACCGCCTGTCAATACGGGTCCACGTCCAACTTCAGGGACTTGCTTCACATGCGGAGAGCCAGGACACTATGCACGTGACTGCTCTCAAACCAACTATGCTCCACCCCTGCCTGAGAAGTCTGTTGGCCTTGGTAAGCCATCACGCAAGATGATCACTGTCAAGTCGGCTCCCACTGAACATGGACGTGTGCATCACATCTCAGCTAAAGACGCTCATGATGATCCGGATGTCGTTCTTGGTACACTCCTTGTCAACTGTCATCTAGCATCGGTTCTGTTCGATACTGGAGCATCTCATTCCTTCATTTCTGAAAGCTATGCCAGCTTGCACAACATATCCTTTTGTGATATGCCCTCTCCACTAGTCATTCAAACTCCTGGATCCAAATGGCAAACTTCTAGTGTAAGCCATGGTAATGAAATCCTTGTCGACAAACTTGTATTCCTTGCATCACTTATAGCCCTCAAGTCTACAGATATTAACATCATCTTGGGTATGGACTGGATGAAAGCTCATTATGCCAAGATTGATTGTTACACCAGGTCTGTTCAACTTACACATCCATCTGGCAAGATAGTCACTGTCTCCACTAGAGTTGCAAAGCGCCAACTTTATTCCCTTAATGCCAGCCCTCTCCCAGACCTTGAAGATATCCCGGTAGTCCGTGACTTTCCGGATGTCTTTCCAGAGGAACTGCCAGGCATTCCACCTGACAGAGATGTAGAGTTTGTCATAGATCTTATCCCAGGAACCGCCCCAATTTCTAGGAGACCTTACAAGATGGCACCCTTAGAGCTAGTTGAGCTTAAGAAACAACTTGATGAGTCCTTGCAAAAGGGTTTCATCTGTCCTAGTTCTTCTCCTTGGGCTTTCCCCGTCCTCTTTCTCAAGAAGAAGGATGGTACGGACCGGATGGTTGTAGATTATCGTCCCGTTAATTTGGTCACGATAAAGAACAAGTATCCGCTCCCCAGGATCAACGACCTGTAGGATCAGCTCGCTGGATCCTCAGTCTTCTCCAAGATGGATTTCAGGTTAGGCTACCACCAAATCAAGATCAGAAATGGGGACATTCCTAAGACGGCTTTTGTCACTCGTTATGGCCAGTACGAGTACACCGTCATGTCCTTTGGTCTAACCAATGCTCCAGCTACCTTCTCCCGCTTGATGAACTCAATCTTCATGGAGTACTTAGATAAGTTCGTCGTGGTTTACCTCGATGATATCCTCATTTACTCGAAGAACGAGGAAGAGCATGTCGAACATCTTAGACTTGTGTTAAAAAAATTCAGAGAGCACCGCCTTTATGCCAAGTTCTCCAAGTGTGAATTTTGGTTGCCAGAAGTGACCTACCTAGGCCACGTGATCTTTGGTAAGGGCATTGCTGTCAATCCTGAGAGAGTTCAGGCCGTCCTTGATTGGACTCCACCTGAAACAGTTAAACAAGTTAGGAGTTTCCTTGGTCTAGCCAGTTATTGTCGCCGCTTCGTTGAGAACTTCTCCAAAGTGGCCAAACCTCTCACGGAACTTCTCAAGAAAGATAAAAAGTTTGAGTGGTCCCCACAGTGTGAGTACAGTTTTCAGGAACTGAAAAGACGTCTGACTTCTGCTCCCATACTTGTGCCACCGGATTTCACTAAGGACTTTGTTATCTATTGTGATGCCTCATGACGGGGACTAGGTTGCATTCTTATGCAGGATCGTCATGTGATTGCCTATGCGTCTCGGCAGTTGCATCCACATGAGGATAATTATCCTACACATGATCTAGAGCTTGCAGCCGTAGTCTATGCACTTAAGACATGGCGACATTACCTTCTTGGTAAGCATTGCGAGATTTACACCGATCACCAGAGTCTCAAGTATATCTTCACCCAACCAGATTTGAACCTTAGGCAAAGACGTTGGTTGGAGTTGATCTCAGATTACGACTTAGGGATTACCTACACCCCAGGCAAGGGCAATGTCATGGCTGATGTGCTAAGTCGTAAATCCTATTGCAACAATCTTATGTTGTAGCAGGGCCAACCACTTCTCCATGAGGAATTCTGTAAGCTTAACCTTCACATTGCTCCTCACGGATTCCTTTCTACCTTGGTGGCGAAACCTACTCTTGTGGATCATATCATAGAGGCCCAGAAGCATGATACGGGGATTACTCGGATTAAGAGAAACATTGCCAAGGGTATTGCTGGTAGTTTCTCTATAGATGATTGAGGTGTTGTTCTCTTCGAGAACCGTCTGGTGGTTCCCAAGAAGCAACATCTTCGGCAACTGATCCTTAAGGAGGCGCATGAATCCCCTCTCACGATTCATCCCGGTAGTACTAAGATGTATCAGGACCTACACCAGAGGTTCTGGTGGACTAGGATGAAGAGAGAAATCGCCGACTTTGTTGCTAATTGTGACGTTTGTCGTCGCGTTAAGGTAGAGCATCAAAGGCCTACTGGCACCCTTCAGCCTTTAGCTATTCTTGAGTGGAAATGGGATAAAGTTGGTATGGGCTTCATCACCGGCTTTCCCAGGACCAAGAAAGGGAATAATGCTATCTTCGTAGTCGTTGATCGTCTTTCCAAAGTGGCTCACTTCCTTCCTGTTCGGGAGAGTATCACTGCTAGTCAGCTCGCTGACTTATATATTTCTCGAATAGTGTCACTTCATGGTGTTCCACTAGAGATCAATTCAGACCGTGGTAGTCTTTTCACTTCTCATTTATGGGAGAGTTTCCACACTGCCATGGGAACCCATCTTTCCTTCAGTACTGCTTTCCACCCTCAATCAAGTGGTCAGGTGGAACGGTTCAACCGAATTCTCGAAGACATGCTTAGAGCTTGCGTTATCTCATTCGGTATGGATTGGGAGAAGTGTCTTCCTTTCGCCGAGTTTGCTTATAACAATAGCTACCAATCTAGTCTCAAGAAAGCTCCTTTT
Source organism: Triticum aestivum (assembly GCF_018294505.1). Classification (NCBI taxonomy): domain Eukaryota; kingdom Viridiplantae; phylum Streptophyta; class Magnoliopsida; order Poales; family Poaceae; genus Triticum; species Triticum aestivum. The sequence goes on from NC_057814.1 coordinate 117,018,174, forward strand.
GAGATTCTGTATGGACGAAGATGTCAAACACCTTTGAACTGGTCAGAAACTGGGGAAAGACAATTCTTTGGACTGGATATGATCCAGGAAGCAGAAGAACAAGTTCGCATGATTCGTGAGAATTTGAAACCTGCCCAATCTCGTCAAAAGAGCCAGTATGACCGTCGTCATAAGGAAGTGGCTTATGAAGTTGGCGACAAGGCTTACCTTCGGATTACCCCTTTAAAGGGTACCCATTGCTTCGGTATCAAGGGCAAGTTGGCTCCTCTTTACATTGGTCCTTTTCGCATCCTCGCTAAACGAGGAGAGGTTGCCTACCAGCTGGAACTACCCCCACATCTTTCCCGAGTGCATGATGTCTTCCACGTCTCTCAACTCAGGCGATGCTTCTCGGATCCCATCCGCGGAGTGGACCACGAAACGCTTGATCTCCAAGATAACCTCACTTATCGGGAGTACCCAGTTCGCATTCTTGATCAAGCAGAGCGTGTCACACGACGTCAGAACATCAAGTTTCTCAAGGTTTAGTGGTCTCATCATTCCGAGAGAGAAGCTACTTGGGACCGAGAAGTTCTTCTTTGACTGGAGTACCCCACCTTCTTTCCATCGACCCCTGAATCTCGGGACGAGATTCTTTCAAGTGGGGGTGAGTTGTCACATCCCTAGTTCTGGTATGACCTAGACTAGCTAGTCATGTGTGCATCATGTTTGAATTTCATTTAAATTTGAATTGGGGACATGTGAAAGCCTCAGAAATCATTTCTGGAAATGACCCAAATAAAAATTGCTCCAAATAGGTCCATGAAAATGTTCATGTTGCTCTATGAAAATATTGGTCAGAGGTAAATTTCAAACCAATATCTTTAGGAGCTCATAAATATTTATTTTGGCCATTTGGAATTAATGAAATAATTATTTGCATTGGATATATGTATGTTATATATTTTATATATGTCCAAAAATTCTGAATTTTGGTGAGGGGCTTTGGAATAATCCCTTAGGTCCCTGCAAATATTGTCAGAAGAAAATAAAATGATTTAGTATTATTATTAAGTTGAAAAAATGTCAGAAAATAGAAAAGAAAACAAAAGTGGAAAAACGCTTACCTGTGCTTACCTGCGGCCTAGCACTGTGCAGCCCAGCCGGCCCACTGGCACAGTGCCAATCGTCCTTGTCCTCGCGCCAGTCGGTCGGGCGCGTGGCCGACACGCACGCACCGCCGTGCCGCCACACCACCTGCCTGCCTGGCCTCCCCCTCGTCGCCCTGGATGTCCTGCACGACGCCACGCGCCGCCCCGGACCTCTCTCACTCTCTCTCGCTCTCCCTCCTCCCCTGGATCTCTCCTGTAACACCCTGAGGATCATGCTACAGTAACTCTCTGTGATTAAGCTAATCATGTTGCTAAACAGGGCATGATCACATTTGGAATCACATTTCTTTTCAAACTCCTAATTCAAACTTCAATTAAAATTAAAGTGAAAAATAAAAGTTTTCAAAAATTTAAACAAAAATGTTCGGTGGGTGCCAAATAATACACTGGTAATTATGGTGGAGAAAACACATTTTTATAAAATACATAAATACTTTTAAATGAAATAAAACAGAAAAGAAAATAAACAAATAAAAAGAAAATGCAAAAGAACACAGACAAAGAATAAGAAAAAAAGGAGAAGGCCCCCCCCCACAGCACCCCTGGCCCAACTGGGCCGACCCCCGGCCCAGCCCACCTCTCCCACTCGCCCCCCTTCCCTGTTCCCCCGACCGGGGTCGGAACAGGGGCCGGTCCCCGCC
>NC_057814.1:117673547-117683261 GCF_018294505.1 Triticum aestivum
GGCGGCGCAGCTCGGGCCGCGGGGGCCGGGAGCGGGCCGGCGGCGGCGGCGGTTGGACGTTGTCCGGCACGGACGGACGCGTCCGGCGGCGGGGTGGGAAAAACCTACGGTTTCGTCTGAGATTTCGTTTTTCGGGATGCCCACTTATAAATAGGTAGAGGGAGCTAGGAGGCTCCAAATGAGGTGCGGTTTTCGCCCACACGATCGTGATCGAACGACCTAGAGCATGGAAGAGAGTTTGGTGGGTTTTGGGCTGGTTTCGGAGGGGGTTTTTGCTGGACAATCAAATGGACTTTGCGGATGCCCGGTTAACCGATGGAGTACCAAACGACCTCCGAATGGAACGAAACTTGACCGGTAGTCTTCGGGTGGTATATTAAGACCACTTGACAAGCCTCGGTCCATTCCGAGAAAGTTTGACACACGCACACGAAAGAAAACAAGAGGGGTGCACCGGAGGAGATAGGAGCGCCGGATTGCAAAACGGACAACGGGGAAAATGCTCGGATGCATGAGACGAACACGTATGCGAATGCAATGCACATGATGACATGATATGAAAATGCATGACATGGCAAAATACAAAACGAAAGACAAAACCCGAGAACGGAGGGAAAAACATATCACATAGCCGAAATTGCAAGAGTCGGAGTTACAAATATGGCAAGTTACATGCGGGGTGTTACAACACTCCACCACTACGAGAGGATCTCGTCCCGAGATCTAGGACTGAAAGAACTCCGGATATTCGGAACGGAGATGGTCCTCGCGTTCCCAGGTGGCTTCCCGGTCGGAATGGTGCGACCACTTCACTTTCAGGAATTTGATAGACTTGTTGCGAGTCTTGCGCTCAGTTTCTTCAAGAATAGCAACTGGGTGCTCATGATAAGACAAATCTTCTTGGAGGTCAATCTCTTCAAAGTTGATAGTGCGCTCAGGCGTCTTGAAGCACTTGCGGAGCTGTGACACGTGGAACACATCGTGCACGTTCGCGAAGTTGGAAGGAAGCTCAAGTTGATAGGCGAGGTCGCCTCTTTTACCAATGATCTTGAAAGGACCCACGTATCTAGGGGCAAGCTTCCCTTTGATACCGAAGCGACGAGTGCCTTTCATTGGAGAGACGCAGAGGTAGACATGGTCTCCGACCTCGAAAGCCAAATCACGATGCTTACTATCATAGTAGCTCTTCTGACGCGATTGCGCGGCTTTGAGATTATCATGGATGACTTTACACATTTCTTCAGCTTCAGTGATTAAGTCATTGCCAAGAAGTTGGCGTTCACCAGTCTCTGACCAATTGAGAGGAGTACGGCACTTTCTGCCATAGAGAATCTCGAATGGGGCCTTGCCCGAACTCGCTTGGAAGCTGTTGTTGTAGGAGAATTCAGCATATGGAAGACAATCTTCCCGTTTCATGCCAAAGGAAATGACACAAGCCCTGAGCATATCTTCAAGAATTTGATTGACTCGCTCGACTTGGCCACTAGTTTGAGGGTGGAAAGCTGTGCTGAAGCGAATGTTTGTGCCCATGGCCTTCTGGAAGGAGTCCCAGAACTTAGAGGTGAAGATGCTTCCACGATCAGAAGAAATCAATTGTGGAATGCCGTGCAAAGAGACAATTCTGGAGGTGTAGAGCTCTGCCAGCTGAGCTGCTGTGATGGATTCTTTGATAGGAAGGAAATGAGCCACTTTAGAGAGCTTGTCGATGACAACGAAGATAGCGTCATTTCCGCGCTTGGACTTTGGAAATCCAGTCATGAAGTCCATTTCAATATGATCAAACTTCCATTCTAGGATAGCAAGAGGTTGGAGGAGACCAGCTGGTCGTTGGTGTTTTGCTTTCACTCTTCGGCAGACATCACATTCATTCACGAATTGAGCAATTTTTCGCTTCATTCGAGTCCACCAATACGACTGCTTGAGGTCATGATACATCTTCGTACTTCCAGGATGAATGGAAAGGAGAGAATTGTGCGCCTCGTTCATTATGACTTTCCTTAGATCACCTTTCGGAACCACAATCCGGTCCTCGAAGAACAAAGTGTCTCTGTCATCAATGCGATAGCACTTGTATTTGGAAAGACCCTTGTCGATACCACGTTGCACCTTCTTCACCATGGCATCAAGGAGTTGTGCCTCACGAATTTGATCTTCCAAAGTAGGAGATACTATGAGGTTGGCAAGAAAGCCTTGAGGAACAACTTGGAGATTCAGCTTGCGGAAAGCTTCACAAAGATCTGGTTGGAAAGGCTTAAGAATTAAGCTGTTGCAATAAGCTTTCCTGCTTAAAGCATCTGCAATGACATTTGCCTTGCCTGGAGTATATTCAATACTCGGATTGTACTCTTGAATCATTCCGACCCATCGAGTCTGCCTGAGGTTGAGGTTGGGCTGAGTGAAGATATACTTGAGACTCTTGTGGTCAGTGAAAATGTCCACTTGTCTTCCCAACAAGAGATGTCTCCACGTAATCAAAGCATGGACAACTGCTGCCAACTCAAGATCGTGAGTGGGGTAGTTCTTCTCGTTGGGCTTCAACTGCCGAGAGGTATAAGCCACAACTTTCTTCTCTTGCATTAACACAGCACCGAGACCTTGGAGAGAAGCGTCACAGAAAACTTCATACGGCTTGGATTCATCAGGAGGAGTCAAGACAGGAGCTGTGACTAGTTTCTGTTTGAGAGTGTTGAAAGCAACGTCACACTCAGGAGACCAGACATACTTAACATGCTTCTGTAGGAGGTTGGAAAGAGGCTTTGCAATCTTGGAGAAATTCTCAACGAATCTTCGGCAATAGCTTGCAAGACCCAGAAAACTGCGGAGCTGCATGACATTTTGAGGAGGTTCCCAATCCAGAACTGCGGACACCTTCTCGGGGTTAACAGCGATGCCTTTGGCAGAGATGATGTGACCAAGGAAAAGAACTTCATCGAGCCAAAACTCACATTTGGAGAACTTCGCATAGAATTGATACTCTCTGAGCTTGTCGAGCACCAATCGCAAATGTTTGGCATGATCCTGCTTGTTCTTGAAGAAGACCAAGATATCATCGAGATACACCAGAACGAATTCATTGGTATAGGGGTTGAAGATGAAATTCATCATCTGAGAGAACACCGGAGGAGCATTGACAAGGCCGAAAGACACGACAGTATATTCATAAGAACCAAAGCTTGTTCTGAATGCTGTCTTGGGAATATCTTCTTCACGAATGCGAATCTGATGATAACCCATACGAAGGTCAAGCTTCGAGAATACTTTAGCACCTTTGAGTTGCTCAAATAGCTCATTGATGTTGGGAAGTGGGTACTTGTTCTTGATTGTCTTCTTGTTCAATGGACGGTAGTCGACACAAAGTCGGTCCGTGCCATCCTTCTTCTTGACAAAAAGAACACCACAACCCCATGGAGAAGAACTCGGTCTAATCAAACCCAGACGTTCTTGTTTATCGAGCTGCTTCTTCAATTCCTTCAGCTCGTTTGGTCCAAGCTTGTATGGACGCTTGCAAACGGGTACAGTACCAGGCTCTAGTTCGATAACGAACTCAACTGGCCGATGAGGAGGCATACCCGGAAGCTCTTCTGGAAAGACATCTTGATACTCGCAAACGACTGGAATTTGAGAGATGGCATCCAATTCGCCCTTCTCATTGAGAGAGAAAAACCGAATGGTTTCGTCACGAGCGGCAAAAATAATCACATCCTCAGACGAGTGTGTCAATTGAATTTCTCTGGGAGCACAATCAAGTTTAGCCTTGTGCTTAGAAAGCCAGTCCATCCCGAGAATAAGATCAATATCCGAGTCACCAAGAACAATTGGAGAAGACAGAAATGTATAGTTGCCCATCTTGATGGTAACATTCGGAACCATGGAACTTGCATTCATGCATTTGCCTGGAGAGACAACTGCTAACGGCCTAGGCAATCCTTGGAAATGCAATTCATGCTTGGATGCAAAAGGACTTGATATGAAAGAGAGAGATGCACCAGTATCAAAAAGAACTTTTGCAGGAATATCATTAACAGGAAGATTACCCATTATCACATCAGTAGATTCCTCCGCTTGAGCTGCATTCATCATGTTCACCTTTGCAAACTTTGGATTATGCTTGACCACTGCATTGCTGGAAGATCTGACAGGAGGAGGAGGAGGAAGACGCCTCTGGTTGAAGCACTTGTTAGCATAGTGACCTTTCTGCTGACATTTGTTGCAAGTCACCTCTGAGAGTGGACGGTGATAAGGAGCATTGGCCTTTGGAGCTTGATTCTGAGACTTGTTCTGATAGCCAGAGTTGGAAGAGTTGGACGAACTATGGCCACCTTTGTTCTTCTGCTGGTAAGGCTGACGAAACGGAGGAGGAGGAGGCGGCAACCAGAACTTCTGTTGCTTAGCTGTCACAAGTGAGGAAGAAGAAGACTGAACTGCGTCTCTGACTCTCTTCTTAGAAGCCTCACACTTGAGCTGAGCAGCCTCTTGCTTCAGTGCCATATTGTAGAATTGATCAAAGTGAGTAGGCTCAACAAGAACGAGAGCTAACTGCAGATCCTCTTTAAGGCTACCTCTGAAGTGATAGATCATACTATTCTCATCAGGAACGTCTTGTTTAGCGAAGCGAGCAAGTTTCTGAAACTGAATGTTGTATTGATACACAGACATGTTTCCTTGCTTGAGATTGCGGAACTCCTCACGCTTGCTCTCGACAACACTTTGTGGAATGTGGTGCGCTTTGAAGTCCCGACAGAAGTCAGTCCAAGTGATCACACGACCTCCTCTGGAATCTTTGTATTGTTGATACCAATCAGCAGCTTGGTCCTTGAGCTGGAAAGAAGCGAACTTGACAAAGTCCTCAGGCCTGACATTGCTACATTCAAAATGCTTGTTGATGTCCACGAGCCAATCATCGGCATCCGTGGCCTCGGCACAGTAGCTGAAAGACTTGGGCTGATTTGCGAGAAACTGGTTGAGAGTGGCAAAGTGAAACTGATTGTTGCCTTGACCTTAATTTCCTTGATTGCCTTGCCCTTGAGTACGTTCTTGCAAGAGTTGCAGAATCATCTGAGCATTGGCGTTGGTGGCTGCCATGATTGCTTGCCATGCCTCCGGAGGTGGAGGTGGTGGCGGAGGGTTTGCTTGACTCCCTTCATTGCGATCCGGATTCTGACGCGTTGGCGGAGCCATCCTGAAGAGGGTGACATCCGTTAGCATCTTGATAGACAAAAGATAAGTAGAATCAACGGATAGAAATTGCAACATATAGTCTTCACAATAAACATTCGAACGAAGATGAACGAATGAATTCCGTAGTAAATCATCACACTTCCATAAGTTGAGAAGCCACTTGCAAAAGATATGGAATGAACATATGAATTCGAAGCAACTCGAATACCACAATACAAAAAAAACCAAGTATTGGCATGCAAAATAAGCCGGAACAAACATATGATAGATATTTCGTCTGAAGTTTTCATGGTGGGGCCCACACGGGCTCAATCGTACAGCACCATCATGTACAAGGCTGTGCACATGACATACGAAGCGTCCCCGAGTCGGCAAAGCCATGGACTCTTTAAGACACAACGAGACCACTGTAAAATCAACCGTATACAGGCGGACCACTAGACGTCGAACCCCAATCTCATATCATGCGTCTGTCGGAAAGATATCCTAAGGCTACTAGAATTCCCACTTATAAACTCCCGAAACTTTCTGGTTATGCAATCTGGTGTAGGGGATACAGGGGACACATATATATATCACCCAAACTAGCAATCCCTAGATCCAGCTGTATTCATCCGTCAACACATAACCAAGAAACCTTCGGAAATCGTTTACCTCAACCTTCGAAAAACATCCGTTATACAAGTTATGGCAATAATCCCGAACTCCCGCCCCAGTACTGGGTGGTGTCGAGGTGATCTCACCAACAACTGCATAAAAGAGATTTCGATGTCGGCGAAACTCAGGTATTCCAGAACTGCAACGATAAAATTGTGACGACAACACCTCGGAGCTCAACTCCCCGGGACACTGCCACAACCCCTAAATGACAGGAGGCACCAAGAACAATGTTCTCGTCACAATCGATCGGAACGATTCCAAGATACCCGCGTGATCCTAAAAAATTTTTTTTTAGTGAAATTTGAGGAGAGAATAGTCAAAACTCTACGTCAGGAGACCTCACCAGAGCGACGAAGGGACTGAGGAGTAAAAAGAATCCTACTCTCCGATATATATAGTCCTAAGACTCAAAACATTTTTATTCTAGACTCAACAACGTCAGCGATTCGATCAAGCAGGGGGCTCCTAAGTCGGGGATGGCTCTGATTACCAACTTGTAACGCCCACGATGCGGCTATATCTCCCACGTGTCGAGGCACGACTTAGAGGCATAACCGCATAGTGGTTTTGTCACAAGAAGGGTCATCTTCACACAACCCCATGTAGTGAACAAGAATGGGATAAAGAGTTGGCTTACAATCGCCACTTCACACAATACATAAATATCATCATACATCATCCAAAATACAATCATATAGACCGACTACGGTCAAAATCCAGATGAAAATAAGACAACCCCAAATGCTAGATCCCCGATCGTCCCAACTGGGCTCCACTACTGATCATCAGGAAAAGACACATCATAACGACCACGTTCCTCGTCGAACTCCCACTTGAGATCGATGCCATCGTCTGCACTGGCATCGTCGGCACCTGCAACTGTTTTTGGAAGTATCTGTGAGTCACGGGGACTCAGCAATCTCACACCCGCGAGATCAAGACTATTTAAGCTTGTAGGACAAAGAGGTGCAAAGAGGTGGAGCTGCAGCGGCAAAAGCATATATGGTGGCTAACTTACGCAAATGAGAGCGAGAAGAGAAGCAATGGAATGGACGTCATCTAGCAATGACCAAGAAGAGGTCCTGAACACCTACTTACGTCATACATAACACAGACCGTGTTCACTTCCCGGACTCCGCCGAGAAGGGACCATCACGGCTACACACGCACTTGGCGTATTTTAATTGAGTCAAGTGACAAGTTATCTACAACCGGACATTAACAAATTCCCATCTGCCTCATAACCGCGGGCACGGCTTTCGAAAGATAATACCCTGCAGGGGTGTCCCAACTTAGCCCATCATAAGCTCTCACGGTCAACGAAGGATAAACCTTCTCCCGGAAAGACCCGATCAGTCTCGGAATCCCGGTTTACAAGACATCTCGGCAATGGTAAAACAAGACCAGCAAAGCCTCCCGAATGTGCCGACAAATCCCGATAGGAGCTGCACATATCTCGTTCTCAGGGCACACCGGATTGTCCAAGCTTCCGATAGGCCAGACCAGAGTTGCCCCTGGTGGCCACCGGCGACTGACAATTTGGACCAATACTCAGAGGAGCACTGGCCCGGGGGTTTAAAATAAAGATGACCCTCGGGCTCTAGAAAACCCGGGGGAAAAAGGGTATAGGTCGCAAATGGTAAAAACCAAGGTTGGGCCTTGCTGGAGGAGTTTTATTCAAGGCGAACTGTCAAGGGGGTCCCATAAATCACCCGACCGCGTAAGGAACGCAAACTCAAGGAACATAATCCCGGTAAAACAGTAACTAGGGCGGCAAGAGTGGAACAAAACACCAGGCATAAGGCCGAGCCTTCCACCCTTTACCAAAATATATAGATGCATTAATTAAATAAGAGATATTGTGATATCCCAACATATCCATGTTCCGACATGGAACAAACTTCAACTTCACCTGCAACTAGCAACGCTATAAGAGGGGCTGAGCAAAAGCGGTAACATAGCCAAACAACGGTTTGCTAGGAGAGGATGGTTAGAGGCTGACATGGCTAAACATAGGAGACATGACATAGCAAGTGATAGGTAGCGAGCATGGCAATAGAGCGAACAACTAGCATAGCAAAGATAGAAGTGATTTCGAGGGGTGGTCATCTTGCCTGCAAGATTCTCAGAGTTGTCGAAAGCTTGATCCTCGTAAGCGTACTCGACAGGTTCCTCGTTCACGAACTCGTCTCCCGGCTCTACCCAAGACAAGAACACAAACAAACGGAACCACAATCAACAACGAGAAATGCACAAGCAACATGATGCAAGACATGTATGATATGCAAGATATGATATGCGATGCGTATGCGTGCTCCGGAAGGAAAATGATGAACATGGCAGTAACTTAGCAAACCAAGCATGCCACTGGAAAGATGAGATGATTTCGGTCGAAATCGATATAAAGATCACCGAAATCGGATGCACGGTTTGCAAATGGCAAGCAAAACAAGAATGACACTAATCTGCGATAAACAGCAAGATAGCACTTAAAATACAACAAGTAACAATGCTACAGCATCCCAACGTAGCAAGAAAGCACATGGCAGTAAACTACAGGAGATGCTTGACAAAAGATGAACACTGAGCTACGGCTAGTTCACAACATATCAAGCTCAACAAGCATGGCAAAAGTGCAAAAGATTACAGGTTCACAGACTTGGTGAAAAACTGGACATGGCAGAAAACAGCATCAGGTAGCACTATTCAGAGCACAAAATCAACATGATACAGGAACTTAACATAGCAAAACAAGGAATGGTAGTGTTCTACTAAATGTACATGACAAAAGTCCCTTACTGACCATAAGCCAAAAAGGAGAAGAAGATATGATGGCAAGCATGTAAACATAGCAAGTTTCGTTATCAGGTTTCTGACTTGGCAGAAAAACAGAGCATGGCAGAAATATTAATATGTAGGCCTCTTTGTGAGCTTGATACACTCACTACAGAGCAATTCATGACAAACCAAGCATACCTACAGCAAGATGGCATGTTTATGAAGCTATCCATGACAAGAACAATTGCATAACATGTATGGATCAACTACAATAAGCTTGGCAAAAATGCATATCATGTTAAGAATCTGCCAGAAATATTTCATAGCAAAAGTAGAGCAAGATTGAGTCATGCTATGGTACTCTAAAATTGAAAACAATTGCAGGAATGGGTCAATTACAACAATAGCTACAAAACATCCTTACTGAACATCTCCAAAATATGCATAGATCTCTCTTTAGCATCAAGTTACATGGCAACAAAATTACAGCAGACAAAGACTTGGAGAAATCACCAAGACCCTGAAATCAGAAATATTACGGGGCCTACTTTGCATGCTTGTGCTAGTCACCACAGAGATCACAAAAATACATGGACTATAGCACTGGAAATATGGCATGGCATACTTCAAAATACATGTAGAGGTCATGCTCAAAAGATGCACAGAATAAATGATACAAAAATGACAAATCTGCAAGTTCTGATAAGAACCAGAGATTAACAGCAAGTAGCCCTCTTCCAACGAAGATTTGGCATCAAGATGACCTCTAATGAAAACGTTGAAATTGAACAAAATGAAGAGCATCACGAGGCGAACAATTTGACATATTACAGGCGCGAATCGAAGCTACATGCAAGAAGTTATCGCATCTCGAACAGGAGCACATGCTGAAGATTTCTCGGACTTAGAAAAAAAGAGGGGCGAGGAGAAAAGTCAACGTACGATTGGATCTGGATCGGGGCTGGCTCCTCGAGCCCGAGCTCGTCGCCGGCGGGAGGAGGGAAGGAGGCGGGCGACGACCGTGGGGAGGAAGGGCGCCGGAGGCGGCGGTCGCCGGCGGGGCGGCGGGACCGGCGTAGGCGCGGCGGCGGGGCCGGG
>NC_057814.1:117683612-117693873 GCF_018294505.1 Triticum aestivum
CCGCGGGGGCCGGGAGCGGGCCTGCGGGCCGGCGGCGGCGGCGGTTGGACGTTGTCCGGCACGGACGGACGCGTCCGGCGGCGGGGTGGGAAAAACCTACGGTTTCGTCTGAGATTTCGTTTTTCGGGATGCCCACTTATAAATAGGTAGAAGGAGCTAGGAGGCTCCAAATGAGGTGCGGTTTTCGCCCACACGATCGTGATCGAACGACCTAGAGCATGGAAGAGAGTTTGGTGGGTTTTGGGCTGGTTTCGGAGGGGGTTTTTGCTGGACAATCAAATGGACTTTGCGGATGCCCGGTTAACCGATGGAGTACCAAACGACCTCCGAATGGAACGAAACTTGACCGGTAGTCTCCGGGTGGTATATTAAGACCACTTGACAAGCCTCGGTCCATTCCGAGAAAGTTTGACACACGCACACGAAAGAAAACAAGAGGGGTGCACCGGAGGAGATAGGAGCGCCGGATTGCAAAACGGACAACGGGGAAAATGCTCGGATGCATGAGACGAACACGTATGCGAATGCAATGCACATGATGACATGATATGAAAATGCATGACATGGCAAAATACAAAACGAAAGACAAAACCCGACAACGAAGGGAAAAACATATCACATAGCCGAAATGGCAAGAGTCGGAGTTACAAATATGGCAAGTTACATGCGGGGTGTTACAGAATTACTAGGACGTAAGAACTTTCATTACTTTAGGTGGATGCAGCATTATCATACAAACTAAAATCCACCACCCTGACAAGTCACTAATGGGAAAATAAATTTTCTAGTCTCTGGCCACTTGATGTTTCAAAAACAAATTCAGCTTCTACGGAGACTTTGTCATTTAGGCTTAGACGCTTGCAGTGATCAGCACACCATTCATTGTTGCGCCAGAGAACGCCAAACCTCATTACCTTGAGCACACTTGCCTCCAGAACAAAGAACCTAACCAATTTAATCTCAAATGTGCTGCCTAGGTAGTCAATCAAATCAATTTCTGTAAGATGGAGATGAAGGCATTCGATGAGATTGTTATAGTGCAGCACAATTTTCACTTTCAGGTCCTTTTTTATCTGCAAAAAAGAGGACATATTAGAGCAGCTGGCTCTATAAGATTGTTGTGTCATCAAGAGGCACCAATATCACTCGCTCATACGATAGGGTTGGCTGGCTAGTGATATTTTTTCACTCTCTCTCTCTCTCTCTTTCTCTTTCCTCTCATTTACCTAGGAGCACGTGAAGAGCTTGGGCATTTGCTGCCTTCCACTATGTGGCCGATGCCATATTTCTCAAAAGTATGCCACATAATACGCATCGATGTCAAATCAAAAGATTTTGCCACCGCTCTCGCGATGTGAGAGAGTTGGCACCACTATGCACACAGACCCACATGTATAAACAAATCAATCAAACCAACTACACCAGCCTCTCACTCTCCCAAACAAGTGTTTTTTTATTGCCTCAGTCCTCTCTCTCTCCCACGCAAGTGTTTTTCCATTGCGTGAGTTAATTTGGCACCGGAGCAAAGTAGGTGATCCAGATTGGGGCACCAGGTGAGCAATGGAGGGGCATCGATGCCAAATGCATCACAAGTGAATTTGGCACGTGTTTTGGCCTACATAGTGGAGGGCCGTTATAGCCCACTTTTGGACTACCTCGTATTTAGTGTAAAATTTTGACCATAGATTTACCTATGTAAATGCCAATGCATGTGTCAAAAAATTATACCATTTGAAATTATGTTAAAATACGAAGCCAACGATATAATTTTTTAGTGATATGCATACAAATTTTTTCAGTTAAATCTATGGTCAAATTTTGATACTACAAAATAGGAAGAGTAAACCTGGATGGAGGTAGTACTTGCTCTTAGGGTAACCATAGAGTTACTAGTGTAAGTTACTTTCCACTATGACTAGCCTAGGCTACTATAGTAATACAACAAAAAAACGATGCAGGTGATCACATGAGAAAATACTAAAAACGTTTCTTTCGGTGCAGTGCGTAGATGCAGTTTTGAACACTACACTTGTCATCGTAATTTGTAAAAATTACGAAAAAATTGAGCTACGTTGTGATTACCATTTACTAATAGTAAAGAAGTTTCACCTCGATTTGTAGCTTCTCTATGCACGGAAAGCATGTAAGGAATCCAACAACCTGATCCAGATTGGGGCCGATAAATTTTATTGCAAAGATCTTCACTGTGTGCATAGACTGGGTCAAGCTTGTGGGAATCATTTTCTGGAAGACGGTCGTAAATACATCAAGAAGAAATTTAAAAATGTGAATTTCAAGAGGACGGAGAAGAAGATGAGTGTTGTACATGAACGATTACGGATCCAATAAAGAGTTCGAAGCACTTGGCAGACAAGTACAACAACACTATCAATTTCGGCGCGTCAATGGCCCTGATTTTTGTTCGACCTTCTTGATCATATACAAGCAATCTCTCAAGGAAAGGTGCATTCTCAATGACCGTAACATGGAATAACTGGAGTGATCTCTTCCCAATTGATGTCTTGTTGCTGGACCAGCAAGACACATAAATCCATCGGAGATTCGTCGAGGCGATGTGGAGGCTAATGAACCCGTGGATCTGCTCAAGACGAAGGTACTCAAGCGCAGTACAGCTGCGGAGAAGGTGCTCCATAGCCCGCTTCGAGATGCCAACGCCGAAGAGGTCGAGCTGCTTGATTTGAGGGAGAAGAAGGGCGAGCGCGGTATTAATCTGGGGAAGATAGCAGGAGCTGATGCTGGCGCGGCGCAGCATTGGCGTGAGGCGGAGCGCGGACGGCGGCAGAGAGCGACATCGTCCAGCTTCAAAGCTGAGCTCGTCGAGCCGATCTAGGGCGGGGGAGAAGAACCACTCGTCGAACTTGGCTTGGACCTTGCAGTTGGTACTGAACATGCGGATGTCAAGGCGTTTGGCTGGCCCAGGGTGCGATGAAAGGATCTTGGAGACTGCGGCCATGCATTTGCAATCCCCGTCGCAGAGGCAGCTGTCGATGGTGAGGTTGAGGGTGACGCGACGCTAGAGGGGGCACCATTGCCGGGAGAGCAGGGCGGTCCGCACGGAAGATTTGGTGGGGAGGAGGCCGATGATGACGAGCAGCATCTCGTCGGGGAGGCTGCTAATGAAGTCTAGGCTCACCGGATGCGGTTTTCGCTCGAGCCGCCTCCGCTTGTTGGCTGCCTCGACGTCCATCTCAACCGGCAGCAACGCCGGTGTACACATGTGCTGGTGTGTGTTGTGTGCTGGCCTGCTGGGTGTGCGCGAGTGCGTCCTTCCGTGCATGCCGCCGCGCAGTGGTGAATTGTGCGCGAGTGCGTCCTTCTGTGCATGCCGCTGCGCAGTGGTGAATTGTGCGCGAGTGCGTCCGTCACGCGGAAGAAGTGTGTCCTCAATGCGCCCTCAATTTACTAGCGTGCGGGGTGCCACCCCGAATGGTTTCAACTTTGTTTACTTCACCGCGTGTCAGATGGGCCTCTAGTTTACTTATTTTCACCCACTGCCACATGGGCCAGCACACAAAGATAGAGAACACGAGCTGACAAGGGAGCATGTGGACTGGTTGAGTGGTCAACTAAAAAATATACGGAGCTATACGCTGACACAGTGAGCGTATAATCCGTCGGTGTAGAGAGTTCGAGTGAGAGGGGAGGCCCGTGAGAGATAGCGGAGAGAGAGAAAGAGCTACTCCCTCCGTTCGATAATGTAGTGCCAACATTTTTTTAAGTCAAACTTTTGAAACTTTGACCAAGTTTATAAAGAAATTAATTATATCTACAGTACCAAAGATAAATGATAGTATGAAGTAAGTACATGTTGTGATGAATCTAATGATCGTTCCAGATGTAAATGTTTTTCTCCAGATATACCTGGTCTAACTTTTCTGAGGTTTGACTTTTCAAAACATCCATATGCTTATGGACGCGAGAGAGTACCTAACTAGAGAGAGTGTGTGTGAAATAGAAAGAGGGACTGAAAAAACTGTGTGTGCGTGTGTGAAAGAGACATGGACAACACACAATAAAAGTAGAGAAAAAGCGCGTGTCTTTTGCAAACATATCACGCATGCATCTTCGACAGCGGAAGCAAGGTGAGGAGATAGTGTGTGGTTGTTTTCAACCGAGAGAGAAAGACCCCTAGCACGTGGCCAAGAGGGGTCTGACAAACAAGAGAGGTCAAGAGAGACGTACGGAGAAAATGCAGACATGGGGAGTAGAGAGTGTATGTTTGTCATAGAGAGATCCCCTGGAGATCGTGATGGGACTACATGGGTGGGAGATCGAGTGACAAGGTGTGTGCGTGATAGAAGATACCCCGAGAGATATCGAGATAGATGTATGGATGGAAGCAGACAATACGTGTGTTCCTGATGGCTAGTGAGCGATAATCATACATAGGGGGGGAGTGCGTGCATCTATGACAGAGTGAGGGATTATGGTACTTAGGGGGGGTGTCACATAGAGAGAGAACAAGGGCGGATAGTGTTAGATGGGTCTATGTAGCACGAGCGAGACATGTATATGTGTGAACCAGGGAGATATAAAGTTTGAGAGAGATAGAGGAGGCCCGATAAGGCTGAGTGGTGCGTTAGATAGCTGAGAGGGGGAAAGAGATATTCCATACGCTCGATAATGCAGTGCATGTAAATTTTTTAGAAGTCGAACTTTGGAAACTTTGACCAGGTTTACACAAATGTTATTTATATCTACAATACCAAAGATACATCATACGGAACTACATCTCATGATGAATCTAATGGTATATGTTTTCCGTTCTAGATGTAAATTTTTTTCACCACGTACATGGTCAAACTTTGTGATGTTTGACTTTTCAATAAACCTATATGCTATGGACCGAAGAGAGTGCCTAAGTTGAGAGAGATCAATTGCGTGTGGAGGAGAATGAGTGAGTGTGCAAAAATAGTATGTGTGTGAAAGAGAAAGGGACAACGAACGATAAATTAGAGAGTGTGTGTGTGTGTGTTTTCGTTTCTTATGCAAACATATCACATATGCATCTCCGAGATGGAAAAGCGAGGTGAGGAGATACACGAAGATAGCTAGTGCGTGATTTTTTTCAACGGAGAGAGACACCCCTATAGCATGTCCAATAGAGGTCTGGCCAACAAGGAACAAAGGTCGTGGGGGACGCATGGAGAACATGGACGCATGCGGAGGGAGAGAGGGTGTGTTTGTGATAGAGAGATCCCCTCGAGATCGTGAGGGGACTATATGGGTGGGAGATCGAGGGAGGTGCGTGCACGATAGAAAGATGCCCCGAGAGAAATCGAGATAGACCATGCACATGTTTGTGATGGAGACTAAGATTAGCTAGTCATTTACATATAGGGGGGACTGCGTGTGCCTACAATTGAGTAAGAGACCATCATACTTGGCTAGGCATGAGATTGTGTGTGTGTGCGTGTTAGATGGAGAGAGAACGAGGGAGAGAGATAGAGTTTTAGATGGGTCTATCGACTGCGAGTGAGATATGCATGTGTATGTGTGGCCCAGGGAGATGGAGAGTTTGAGAGAGAGAGGGAAGAGCTCCAAGACGACAGAGTCGTGCGTGAGAGAGTTAGGGCAACGAGCCAAGGTATTTGTGTGCGTACGATGAGTGCACCCAAGATATTTAGCTTGGACTAGTGAATCATACATAGTGTGCGAGAGAGACCTATAGATGGAGTATATATGCATGCGAATTAGAAAGACTCGCCCTGTCGGAGTAATGGGCCACGCGTAGCCTAACCCGAGTCCCTGAGCCTTTCAAGACATTGGGCCGGCTGCGCCCCACAAACATACAGACTGAAGCGCCGCCTCCTGGTGGCCGGCTGCCGGAAGGCGGCCAAGCTCCAGAAGATGGCACAAAGACGAGCCGAATCCTAGCAGGCGGCCACGGCGCGCTCGAAGTCTGCGCCCCCATTAAGAAGACAAGAAAGGATGTGGCTACAGTGTAGTCCATCATCCCCATGTCCAGGGCAAGGCGCGGCCACAGTGCCCCGTACAGGCGAAGATCTCCGCACGGCATGGCACTGTTGCCACTCCACCCTTGACGTCACTCCTGTCAGGCGGAGCCAGCCCCACGACGGCCTGTCGGTACGGCTTGCAGGCGGCAGGCCCTACCAGGCAGTGAGAGCTCGGAAGACGGTGGAAGCCTGACCAGTCGGACCCGAGGGAGGCCGGCTTCTAGCAGGCGGCCCACTCCTCCCTCAGGGCCCGTGCACCGTTAAACCAGATGAGACCGGGTGTGGCTACAGTGATCTCCCACCAGGCGGCGGGACTGTAGCCACGCTCCCCTGACCAAGCATGCGTCATTAATGTTGCGGCTACAGTAATCAGCCGCCGACCAGACCCGCAAGCGGCGGAAGCGGCCTATCGGCTCCGTCCCAGACCAGTCGGCGGGGCCCACCAGGTGGCGGGCCCAAGCAGCCGGCGTAGAAGCCGGCGACCAGAATCACTGACGGCCGGGTCCTACACCCGACCAGATTACCATTGTACCCCTGGGGGTAGGCCTATATAAACCCCCCAGGGCACCCATGCAAAGGGTTCCCAACCCTGTTAGACCTAGACTCATACATAGAGGGAGAAGGGAGCAAGCCTTGCCTTCTTCTCCCTCTAGCATACAGCTCGAGGAGCACATTTGTACTCACTAGTGCCTTAGTGATCATGTGGAGACCCCGCAGAGCAGGACTAGGGGTGTTATCTCCTAGGAGAGCCCCGAACCTGGGTAAAGTGCACCGGCGTTCGTGTCTACGCCTCATCCCGCTTCCAGGCACCAGCGACGTTCTACTCCCTCCCACCATGATAACCCATCCTTTGGCATATGTCGCACCCAACCCCCAACATTTGGCGCCCACCGTGGGGCGAGGTGCACCGTCTCCCGGAGACCTGCTCTGGACGGGAACCTTGTTCCTTCCTGGCGAGTGCAGCCAGCCTGGCACGCCAGACGGCGTCTGCACTGACGCGCTGCACGGCGCGGAGGTCGCCTGCGCGGCGAGCTGCCTGGCCGATCTTGTTGGCAAGATTCGCCTCTCCGACGAGCCCGTATCTGACGCGAGCACAGATGGCCCTCAGAGCTGCCTCGTCAGCCTCCTCGACCAGCTCCACGTCCCCAGCGAGCCTGCTGTGGACTTGGAGTCGGTCAGCTCTACCGATCCGATGCTTGTCGATTCTGACATGGCGTTGCTCGACGCCTTCCCCACCAACGTGGTGGTCTATGATGAGCCGCTCCCTCGTGCGGATAGTAGCGGAAGCACCGTCACGGAGGTGCTTGTCATTAGTCATGGCGAGCACTCTGGCGGAGGTGGCCAGGATCCGCTGCAGGCGGCACTGCAAGACCTGACTACGCCCATTCCAGAAGACGCCGACACCGAGACGCTGGAGGCGCGCCGCGTCCAGCTCATCGAAAGCGCCAACAGGCTGGCCAGCATGAGATGCCTTTCGGAGACCTACCAGCGTGAGATGGACCGAGCTGTCGGCGGCACACCGGCTCCTGGTGCGCCTAGCCGCATCGGCATGATCCGGCAGCGCGGCGCGACCATTGCCAGCATGTTCGGGACAGATCGTCCCATCTACGCCACGCCCGCGGAGAACATACGAGCAGCCCAGGAGGCAGCAGACAAGCTGGACAAGCTCGAGGGCGATGAGCATCGCCACATGACGATGCGCGTCCAGCAGCTCCTTGACGCGGCTGCTGAGCAGCAAGAGGCCGGCTGCCGCACTGAAGCGCCCAACCGGTGACACGATGATCTGCCTCCTTGCCGGGATCAAGGCGCGACATCCCAGACGCCGACTGGTGGCGTCCGCGGTAGAAGAGAC
Source organism: Triticum aestivum (assembly GCF_018294505.1). Classification (NCBI taxonomy): domain Eukaryota; kingdom Viridiplantae; phylum Streptophyta; class Magnoliopsida; order Poales; family Poaceae; genus Triticum; species Triticum aestivum. The sequence goes on from NC_057814.1 coordinate 117,691,443, forward strand.
AAGGAGCCGGCTGCCAGCCGCAGCCGGACTTGCATCACCATCGAGCGCGACCAAGACAGCCGCCCAAGAGAAGTGGAACGACGGGACGACTGTCCGCCTCCTCCCCCCCCCCCCGCAGGGAGAGGCACGCTTCCCCGCCGCCTGTTGACCACTAGACACTCGGCGACCGCCTTGGACGCCGGGAAGGAGTCGGAGAGAACGACGCCCGCCACCGGATCGACCACCTCAACCGATCCGTGGCACTAGAAGAAGAAGACAAGTTGGGCCCACCCTATTTTGGACCCCGCATCCGAGATGAGCCCTTCCCCAAAGGGTTCACGCTCCCGAGAGATACGCCCAAGTATACTGGCTCCGTGAAGCCGTAAGACTGGCTAGTCGACTACTCCGTAGCCGTCAGCATCGCAAATGGAAACAAGCGCGTTGCCGTAAAGTACGTTCCGCTCATGCTCCAGGGCACAGCCCGGGCATGGCTGAACAGCCTGAAGCCCCGCAGCACCAACAGCTGGGTTGATTTCACTGAAGCCTTCATTCGCAACTTCACCAGCACGTACAAGCGGCCACCCAAGCCTCGCCAGCTCTCCTTGTGCGTCCAAGGCCTCAACGAGTCGACTCGCGACTACCTCACGCGCTGGGCCGAGCTGCGCAATTCTTGCGAGGGCGTGCACGAGGTGCAGGCCATCGAGTACTTCACTGCCGGGTACCGAGAAGGCACCCTCCTCAAGCACAAGCTTCTCTGTGACGAGCCGGCGACCCTCGACGAACTGCGGATCATAGCAGACAAGTATGCCACGGCCGACTCCTCCATGAAGGCGGAGATCCAAGTTGATGCATCTGGCAAAGTGGCTCCTCCAGCTCCTCGGACTCCGGCTGGTGATACCAGTCAGTGTCAGCATCAGAATGACAACAACCGCAAGGCCACGCAGCCGGCTTCCACAAGCCGGCAGGTGGCGACAGTCAAAGACCAGCAGTAGGAAGGGCAGCCTCTACCCAAGCGTCAGAAGGGCGGCAAGCCCAACTGGCTACCCGCCTTCTCATACGAGCAGACTCTTGATGCACCCTCCAAGTTTCACAGCGGTGCGAAGCCTTCCAACCACACCACTCGGAAATGCCATTGGCTCACCGGAATTGCCAAGGGTGACGGACTCCTGCCTCCTCCGCTTGCCGGCCCGCCGCCTCCTCCTCCCCAGCAGCCGACGGTTCGGCCATTCGGCGCCATACAAGACGAGTACCCTGAAGAGCATGGAGCCTATGTCATGTTCACCAGCGTGGCCGACGACAAGCACAGCAGACGACAACGGCAACAAGAAGTGCATGCAGTAGCATCAGAGACCCCCGAGTTCATGCATTGGTCTGAGAAGCCTATCAGATGGAGCAGAGCTGACCACCTGGAGGTGATGCCCTCTCCTGGTTCCTATGCCTCGGTCTTAGATGCCACCTTCGCAATATAGAAGCGGGCTGCTCGTTTCTCCCGAGTCCTGATAGATGGTGGCAGCAGCATCAACATCCTATACTGTGACACTATGGAGAAGTTGGGAATCAAGCAGAGGAAGCTTCAGCCCAGCCGGACTGTATTCCATGGCATAGTTCCTGGCCTTTCCTGCTCACCAATCGGCAAGACCCAGATTGACGTTCTCTTAGGAGACAAAGATCACTTCCGCCGAGAGCCAGTCTGGTTTGAGGTGGTGGACCTTGAGAGCCCCTATCACGCGCTACTTGGCCGGCCTGCTCTGGCCAAGTTCATGGCGGTCCCCCACTATGCTTACCTCGAGATGAAGATGCCGAGTACCAAGGGAATCCTAACCGTGGTCGGAGACTACAAGAAGTCGTCCGCCTGTGCGGCAGACAGCAGCCGGCTAGCCGAGTCCCTCCTGATTGCAGCTGAGAAGCGGCTCCTTGACCGGGTTGTGGCGATGGCAGGCAACACTACAAAAAAAATACACATCCGTGACATTTTGGGCTGAATGAAATTTTTTTCTGTCATACTTATGACACTTCGATGACGATAATTGTGACAAAACCCAGTATCATCATAGATGTGGTGGAGTCCTACTTCTATGACAAAAAATCATGACAGAAAATGGGCTTTTCGTCCTGGGCAGGCCGGAGACGTAGCTGCATGACATTCTTTGGGCCATCCATGACGGAAAAAACCGTGGTAGAAGCGAGGGCGCGGAAAATATCAGGGAGTCCCCGGTTACGGTGGGTGGTCGGGGGCCTAGCGATGCGCGTTTCCCTCGTACGTACGCGCGTGTGTGCGAGGCGTTGGGCTCTAACTGAACCCAAGCGAGGCGTTGGGCTCTAACTGAACCCGAGCGATTGCACTGCAGGCTACGCATTACTGAACCCGAGCGATCAATCGATGGCTGTTAACTGAACCCGATCGAGCGATTCCTTCGCTACTGCTTCTAACTGAAGCCGATCGATGCTGCCT